>NW_021133784.1:0-2642 GCF_004193835.3 Ostrinia furnacalis
CGAACGAATTATACCGTTCCTGTGCCATTGTGTCTACCTCATCCAAATTTATGGTACGTGGTAAAATTAGAATAACAAAAGTACATTTTACTGCACAACATGTTTAGTCGCACCGACGGCTTCTGTGCTGAACCGGAAATACACCGTTAAAAAAAGGAGTAGCCGCGACCGGAAGCGCGGAGCAGGAAGACGCCGACGACAGCGCCGCGTCGCAGCCAAGCGGATTAAAATTAAACGAGGATCCGTTTCCGGCACCGCTTTGCTGTGCCTATTTCAGTGCTGTAAACAAACGTTTGAAGAAAGTTTTGATGGTAAAAAGCGGAAAATTTGATGATGATTCTGGAAATAGCTCGTTTTGGATTAGAGCTCTCATCGAAAGCGTAAAGTAGATGTTATGTGCGTTAATAAATAATTGATTTATTTTAACATTGTGTGAAGGTATTGTGTGGAACTCTCGTTTTGTGTAGAGGTAAATCATAATTAATTAATTTTAACACTAAATTATTCACAATATTATCTTTACATTACTCCTTGCGTCAATAAAAACGTTGTCAAAAACAAACTTAAAGAGAAAATTTAAGAAAACAAGCTTTCATTGTGTGGTTTGTGACTTTGGTTGTAACATTTCGTAACAACTGGAATCACTATCCTCATTGTCGGACTATATGAGCCATTATAGGCTTCTGATAGATATAGCTCAATCTTACCGACAGCTCAGTAGATAGAGAAATAACAAAATAATTTCTAAACGTTGAAGATATATTGCTTCTATCTATGGTAGATGTTTCAATATTAGCGGTCATGTTTGCCAGCCTGATATTCCTACAATAGAGAGAAACATGTATGTATGTACTATCTACATGAAACTTAGCCTTATCGATCCATCTGATATTTCACTCCCTCCTACGCTTATTCGGTTTACCTTCGTACAAAGTGTATGTGTGAGTACAGTATCCATGGCCGCTTCTCGCTCGGCGCTCACAACTTCATTTGTAGTATACGAAAACTGAAGAAGTGCTTCAGCGAAGTCAGTGGGCGTGCCTTCAGGAGGGCGGGGCTGACTACGGACACTCCTTAGATTCCTCTTTTTTACCTCAACGCGTCTCTAGGTACACATCGACCAGCCAAAGAAGACCTTTCACACTTCCTTCAAATACACCCCGAGAATCCCCAACAATTCCTCACAGAGAAGGGGGGTAGACCAACAACCCTGGCCACGTTTATGTAAGCGACGGAACAAAGCGGAGGACAACTTTGGTCGTTATCGCGTTTATAAAGTTCTCGAGACAATTCCGTTTTATGGGGTGTTTTGCTTGAGATAAAATATTTTATTTCTTTTGTCTAGGTGATTTTGTTTGTTTGTGTCTCGCAGTCCGTAAATATCAGCCGTTGAGATCTGAATAAATCTGATAAATTGGAATGGTCTGATTACAGAAATATAATTGTGTTGTTTCAGGCATGAGCAATCTTAACAGCTTCAAAATGAGATTTAATCAATATCAACACTCGAAAGTACTTCTAATAAGAATTTTAATATTTTTCTAGATAACTCTTTCCAATAAGTAATTTACTATCAAACATCGATTTAACACTAGTAGGGTCAACGCCGTCAATTTGAGATAGAGTTTTCAACGACAAAATTTTTATTATTTCGTAAAACTGAAAGCTAAAACGCAAGTTACGATTATTCTTATTATTTATAAAATTTCGCCATTAGGCTGCCCACCAACTAAGCCGCACGATAATTATTTTCCGCGCACTATCAATACAAAATCTCCTCTCTGAAACTGGCCGCAAGATTGATGATGCTCATAATAGAGTGAGCGAGCCTTATCTCACATAGAGCTCATTAGAAACTGATGCCTGATGAATGATGGATGGAACGCGAGGGTAAGTGAATATAAAAGTGTGGATTAAGATGTAACAGACTTCCGTGTGGTTTAACACTCTTTCGTTATAACATAATCAATCGTAAACCGCAATTTTAATAACTATCGTTGATCAAACGTTCAAAATTCAAACTTGCTGTAGTACCTATTTATTAATATGCTTAGACACTACGAGTATGATTATTATATCTACACATCTTGAAATTATCAAAAAATCCTAGCTGCGTTGCCAGATTTTTTTTTTGTAGTACTTCATTATTTACTTGTATTGCACTAGTCTAATAAATAAAATAAAATACAATACTTTGGAGTGGTAATATAATCTCATTTTATATTTCTACGGAAAAATACTTCTAACGAGCTCAAAAGAGCATAAAACGTGTTGTAGCTTCCCACACACTATTCCAGAACATTTTCTTTGAGGTGCAATTGAGCGGTTTTTGTGCTCATCGCACTGATGAAGACGCACCCTTACTTTAGGGCTGCCACTTTATTTAATACCTGTATTTTTTTACATAAAAACACACACTAATATGTATATTATTATTTTTGGTTTGAGATTTTAAACGTAGAGTTTAATACATTATGGAAAATTCAAAGTGTTCATATAAATAAGTAATAACTCTTTTGAAGAGCTTTCAGAAAATAATGTAATGTTATTTAAAAATGTTAAGTAATGTCAAGTAATGTTATTTAAAACGGTGTCGATTCAAGTTTTTAAGACGTCAACACTCGTACATTGCATTAACCTTA